>NW_026731732.1:875000-891426 GCF_028476545.2 Physella acuta | reverse complement strand
TATTTATTTAAAAAAAAAAAAGAATGTATTTAGAATCTAGATATCACTATAAGTAGGCCCATAGCATAAATATTATCTGAAAAGTCAACGGTTTTTTTTTTTTTAGTTTTTCCCTAAATCAAATAATATGAAAAATTTATTCATACATCATAAAATTTATAGTATTAGCAACAACACATAATATTCCCCCAAACCAAGCAATAAAGTAAACATACTTGGGATCATTGTGAGTCCACATAAGCTTATATAGTACCTACTACCACACATATGACTTAAGCGTTAAGAAACCGGGCTCAAGAGATGTAGCCCACATTTCTTATATTTAACAATAGTAATAGACCTACTTTTTTGTAAGTAAATGTAATGTAAGTATATTGTTACACTCTGCTTCTTATGTATTTTTGGCTCGTTTGGGCCAGGTGTAACAATTATAAATAAATACAATCCACAATGAGAATCTGTATCATGAGTGTATAATAATCCTCAATCACAAGGACACATAACAAGAAGAAAAACTGATGAGTAGGTACTCAATGTTGACGCCACACACACTGCCTCGTTCACACACTTTGTCCCGCTAGCACACCACTTTCAAGGGGAGACTACACTCACACACGCTCCGTGCCTACACATTTCGTTACAGACAATCCATTTCTAATATCATTAACTATGTACGCCAAAACTGAAAAATATCAGCGGAAACTTTTGGACTAGTACATGAAACTAGATCAGGGGTCTCCAAACTTTTCAGTCCGAGGGCCGCATTACCTATCAGATTTCAGTTCGGGGGCCAGTTTCTTCCAGGCATGTCTTTGAATTTTCTGGGCAAAGTTCCTCAGCCATCACCAACAAACGATTTTTTCTTGGACAAAAAGATCTCCGTGGGCCGGATGAGAGGACTTCGCGGGCCGCATCCGGCCCGCGGGCCGTAGTTTGGAGACCCCTGAACTAGATAAAAAGTCAAAACATGACATGCCGACTGTCAAACTGAACCTCTGCTGTGCTTTTAATCACTGTGGGGTCGTCCATAAATGACGTGACACACGTAGAGGGGAGAGGGGTCTGTAATTTTGTGACAGTGTGTTGGGGGGGGGGGAGCAGGTGGTGTGGCGTCACACTTTTGCATTATAAAAAAGCAATGTTAGAAAATGAATTTTAGGCGTTATTTCACGTTTTAGAAAATTGTTTTAACAAATTATGAGTTAGGTTTGCCTGTCATCCCTCCTGGGACATAGGACTCTGACAAGAGCTTTCCAGGCGTCTCTGTCCTCTGCTAGTCTTTCCAACTGTCCCCAGGTGTATCCAATCTTCTTGGTGTCATCTTCCAGGTCACGTCTCCAGGTCTTTCTTGGGGGGGTCAGATGGTGTGACGTCACACTTCTGCATTATAAAAAAGCAATGTCAGGAAACGTTATTTCGTGTTTTAGAAAAACTCTTAATAAATTGTAATAGAAATTGATTCAAATACTCTATGTTGACATAGTTCAGATATAATTTTGGAAAAATATCGATGTTTTAAAAAAAAATTCAACTGCAAATTAGAGGGGGGTGGTAGGCTGAGGTGTGACGTCAATTTAGGGGGGGGGGGGGGGTCTGGCTTTTTGTGACAATGTGTGACGGGGGGGGGGGGGGGATAAAAATCGACCCAAAAAGCGTGACATCATTTATGGATGACCCCTATCTAGTTATTACCACTTTTTTTGTTGAATGATTTATCTTCAGCTTAATGAAGAGTTAAATATCTAGGCATAATTACAATGAACATTTGATATTCTTGCATTGTCAGGAAATAGAAAGGAAAATAGGTCAAAATTGTCTACTTTAGAAATAGCTTGTAAACAATTTTTTGTGCTAAAAAATGAAGTCCTACTTTCCATTGTAAAAAGATTTGTATTTATTTAAGTATACATTATTTTGCCTTTAAAAAAATTAATGAATATATGCTCATAGAGCTACTCTCTCATAATTTTATTCTATCTACAGATATGTGTGGTGCCATGTTTGTTAGGCATGGCAGAAATACAACAAGAGTGCGAAAAGTTCCACTTAAAGCTTTCAAATGATACTAGGAAGTTTCTGATTTTTGAAATGCTCAAAAGTATAGGTCCCTGCCAATCACAGAGATTAATAAGCAAATGTAAGTGATGACTATAAGATAGACCTTAAGATTTAAGCTTAAATGTATGAACTTCTAGTTTTAAATCAGGGGCTTATAGCTAGTATTCTTAAGTGTTCAACACTTTTTATTAAATAATTACAAAGAAAGCAGAATTTTTTATTGGACCATCATTTAAAATAATTGTAACCCTGATTGTTAAAATGTTTCTGTTTAGTTGTTGTTATAAATCAAGACTAGACATATTAGAGGGAATAAAAATGTAGTTCATACGCCGCTGTCGATATTGCACAGCGCTCCTGGAATTTTCCACAAATTACTTAAGATGTCCTGAAATAACAAAACATGTCCAAAAATTTAAGTGAGACTGATTAGAAAATTGTATTATTTATTAGTCAAAATTCTTTCATCCTTACTTCAAGTATGTACACTATCCACGAGATTCATGCTTCTGTTCACACATGTTGGGCTTGCACAGTCGTAATACTAATTGAGATCCATGTGACATAATATTGTGGCTACTTGGAGGCGCGGATATTTGTTTCGCCCATGGTCTGTTAAATGACAGGATTTCATTAAGGGATAACAATATGAAACTGATTTCTTAATTTATGTTTGGAAAATCAAAGTTGGAGGCTTCCCACTTTTTTATTTATGCATAATTTCTTGTTTAATAGTATATAGCGGGGTGTTTTTTAGTATTTTAAATTAAATTTGATTGTTTATCATCATTTGTTCTCACAGTTGTTTCTAAAGGTATCATCACATGGGAAGAAGAATTTGAAGTTGAAGCTGTTTTGGACCATTGGAAGGATGAAGTAATTGTATTTTTAATTTATTTTCAATATTTTTAATACACATACTGATAGAAACTTTTGTTTCTTTTTACCCTTTTCAAAAATTGATGATTGAAGCAGGTATTCAACTTAAGTTACAAGCATAGTTATTTTTTCTTGCTTGGATAATTTAAACAGTTTTCTTTCCAAAAATTTTATACATAAAGTTAAGAATATTAAGTGAAAAATTTGTTCAATACCATTGTTAACTTTTAAAATACTTTATGTCTGATGCAATGCGCACACAAAAATTAAATTTTATTAAATATTTCAGGACAAAGTCTATTATCTCATTAAATGGCATGGCTGGGGGAACGAATTCAATAGTTGGGAGCCTGAGGAAAATTTGTGCTGTGAGGACATTTTAAAAGAATACCATAAAAATGTTGCAGGAAAACAGTTAAGAAAAAGAAAATTTGCTTTCTCAGGCCAAGAAGATTTCAGAACACTTAAAAAAAAGAAGATAGATGAACTCTTTCAAAAACTTTTAGAGTCAAAATTAATTGATACAATGTCACCAATGGACATGGTCACATTTTATAGTCCTGTAAAGAAAAAGGCACAACAGAAAGGTTTATTGACTATTTCAAATACAAAATTAATGCGACCTAAGTCAAAGAACAAAAAATTATTTCGCAGTGAAGTACTAAAAGCTCTGAAGGAATGGGAGAATCAACTTAACGCCATCATTAAAGGCTATGATCCAGCACCTTTGTTTGTGGAAAACAATGTTGACTTAGAGGGACCACCAGACAATTTTATTTATATTAATGAACGTAAAGAAGGCCCAGGTGTAATTATTGCCAAAGATCCACTGATAGGTTGCGAGTGTGAGGATTGCTATGAATGTCGAAAAACCTGCTGTCCTGTTGCTGGTGGTGCTGAGCTAGCATATTATAAATCAAACTCAAGACTACGAGTACCAAGAGGTGTTCCAATTTTTGAGTGCAATGTGCGTTGTAAATGTGGCTCAGATTGCCTTAACAGAGTTGCACAAAAAGGCAGAAAATACAAGTTGTGTATTTTTCGCACAGCAAATGGAAGAGGATGGGGAGTTAAGTCTCTTCAGCTAATAAAGAAGGGAGCTTTTGTTATTGAGTATGTTGGTGAGGTAAGTAATTCTAGGGGTTGTTATCTTAACCAGTGTTTGTCAAAAAATCTTGTTCTTGCCATGAGTATGCTGGTTACAAATATTTAAGCTCATATTTTTTGTGACTGTAACCCCAATTCTGATCAGTCATTCAGGTTTTTGTTTCTAGTGTTCTTATGCTAGCATTTATTTTAAAGAGGGAGGTTAATTGAGCCCCTTGTTTGAGTGTGTTTTATTTAAATATATTTTATTTACTTTAGTGTTTTATACTGCTTTCAGTCATCAAAACATAAAACCACAAATCTAATGGTAGTAGCTATTTTACCATAAGCCATGATTGACTTTATTAGCTTGACTTACTTCATGGTCTTTGAGGATCAAAGGGCTGCAGTCACACCTCTCCACTGGACTCAGTTTTGAGGAGCTCTCTTTGAATACATCAGTGTAAGCCCAGCACCCCTTATCTCTGCTTCTACTATTCTCCAGGATTTCATTGGCCTGCCTACTTTCCCCTTCCCTGGGAATTCCAGTCTAGCGCATTCTTCCCGATATTATCCTCTTCAAACTTAGGGTATGCTCATTTTATCCCCATTTGCAGGCTATAATGCCTCTGTCTATTGGCTAAGGATAGGTTGTAAACATGTTTGTGAATGACTGTAACCTGTCTGTATTTGCCTTAGTAACCCTCCAGGTCTTTGAACCACAAAGCAAATACTGCCATAAAGATTCTATCTTACTTTGAAGTGACAAGGCTGTGTAATTTCATATTGGGCGTAGTGAGTTAGTTTATGTCCTTGTCTGCTCCTCTATCCTCTGGGATTTTGTTTCTTCGTTTCTTCTTTTACTTTTAGCTGTATAAGTAGGCTCTGATGACCTCTCTTTTACTTTTATTGATTTAAAATTCTATTTTGAGGCTTCTTCAGATAGTCAATATAGTATGGATAATTTATATATATATATATATATATATAATATATAAATAAAATATATAGTGCGTGACCAAGGCAGCAGACGTGTGACCTTCTTTGTTAGGTCTTTGCGACCCCTTCTCACGGCTTCCAAATGCGACAGAGGTGAACAACCACCTGTCTGTGGGTATTTGCCTGCTGCTTAGGAATTCCCGCCTCTAGGCCGTAGACACCTCATTTGGCACCGATCCACCCACCTGATATAAAGAAGCACACTCTGACCGCAGGTTCAATATTACAACACTTGATTCCTTCATTAATAATCAGTTCAGATTAAATTAGGTTAATCTCAACAGAACTCCAATGTCTCAGATCCACGCACTATATCACTCTGTATCTCCATCAACTAACACTTGTCTCTGCGTTCAATCCATTCTCTATCTTGCAATCCTTCTCTCACAGCGTTCCTCCTTGTTTCTCACACATCTTCTATCTTGCAGCGTTCCTTGAGCTCACATCTACTATCTCGCTCTACCCAAATGTCACGCAGTTTATAGTCATACCTAGCTGTAAAACCGGTGTTGTCAACAATATTCTATTTTGGTACCACCTATTGCATAGTTTCTATTATTGGCTTGTCCATTTGTCTTTCTGTTTACAAGTCAAATTCTATTTTAGTCACACCAGCTACGTCACAAAACTGTTTCATAATAACTATAAATAACTCGGTTCAGTTTTGGCCTTAACCTTGTCCTTAATGACAACCAAATATATTATTTTGTATCTACACTAGTTTATATATATATTTATTTATTTATTTATTTATTTGGGTCTAGGACATTCCCTGCTTCAGTAGGACATTACCACCCCCACCATGGTCAACTATTGATATGTTATGCGTTTGCAAGATGATGTAAATGAATAAAAATAGCAATATTCACATTTATATGTATTCCAAAATATTTGTAATGTACTATGGTAATGTAGGTAAACGTTTGTGAAGGAATGGAGTTTAGAAGTAAGCAAAACTTATACCTACACATCTAAATGCTGTGTTGTTGTTTGGCATGAGTGTGGTATCTGGTATATTATTTGAGCTGAGATATATTATTCTACTCATTATAAATAAAATTCATCAGTACTATTCCCTCTGATTCAAATGAACTGAACTTGATTTTAGTTTATTTTTATTTTAACATGGATGCATTTCTAAGTATTTGAGGAATTTGAAAAATTATGCACAATGGATATCAATGTCTATGCTAAACAGAACGATTTTGCAGCTTGAACACTCGCCTACCGATTGTCCATTTCCTATGACAGTAGGCTGTCCTTGTACTATATAGTAGCCCATTTAAGTTCTACCACAATACACTATATATGTAGTACATTTTCAGACAATTCCAGGCTTTGAACAATATATCACATAATATTCAACTTTCAACATTATCAATATTTACTAAATACAGGTAATCACCAATGAAGAAGCTGAAAGACGTGGAAAAGACTATGACGCTGTTGGTAGAACCTATTTATTTGATTTAGATTTTAATGACCCTGATGCTCCATTTTCTGTAGATGCAGGCACATATGGTAATGCCGCCCATTTTATCAATCATTCTGTAAGTTTTTTTACATATTACAATTTTTAAGTAAAAATTTAAAAACAGTACACACTAATATAAAAAAATAGTGCCATGTCATTGTAGTGATGTGTGAATAGGGTTGGGTTTTAGTTCACTGGGGACATCCATGTAATGAATTTTACATCTATATACTATTTATTCAAAACAATGCTTCAGTTTACTGTATCAAAATGTATTAAAATTACAAGCTTTTACTTAGTTCACAATGTCAGTTTGTGGCAAATCTTGTAACTCAATTTTGACCTACTTCTTATGCAGTGATTTTGTTCACTTTTATTATATTGTCTTCAAGTTTGAAATATTAAATTTTATTTGTACCTATTTTGTAATATTTCAGTGTGACCCTAATTTGGAGGTTCATGTTGTGTGGATAAACACCTTGGATCCAAGATTGCCACACATATGCTTATATGCCAAGAGAGACATTAAGAAAAATGAAGAGCTAACTTTTGATTATATGAGTGGTATGCTTTGCTTTTAATAACTCTTGTTTATTTATGTAACTTAATCTTGACATTTTAGTGTATTGATTTAACACATAGATTTTTTAAAAAGGCAGCATTTGTTTTTTTTATTATTTCAAGTGGAAAAGTTAGCCATGGGGGCTTTTTAAATTAAGTTATTGCTAATGCACATTTTGGTAACCACAATATGGCTAGTATTAAAATACAGTGCAAAGTTTTCAAATAAAATTAGAAACTTACTTTAAAGTGCTATACCTTTCCTTAGAAATGGAGGGGAAAATACAGGTGTTAAGTTAATTTATCATGAACCACATGATTCTGCAGTTTTTTTTGTTTTGTTTTTTCAATTCTACTTTTTTTTACTGTTTAGAGATAATCTGTTAGGGGGGTGGGGGGGGGGGGGACATTTGCTTTGTTGGTCCCTTTCATAAATATTGCTGGATTTGTATGTTCAGAATGGTTAAATCTCTATTTTTCATATTTTTTTAAAGCAACAGTGATCCACTAAATGATTGATTAATTATGCAAATTTGACTTAATTTTAGGTAACCTAATGCAGGAAGAGAAATTAAATGAAAGTCCCAAAGATGTGACATCCACTGAACCATTATCAGATGAAATAGAAAATCTGCTGTCACCCAACAATATTCCTACACCTCCATCTTCAGATACTGAGTCAGTTGGTGCAGAAAGTAATGGCAATGATGAAAATGCTGTCAAACCATCAAAGTTTAGCATGGCCTGTTTATGTGGTACTACATCTTGTAGAAAATTCTTATTTTTTTAAGCCATAAATAGTGATCATTAATTGACAAAAAAATTTGCCACAATTTCCACCTTCATGAACTATAAATAAAATGTTTAATCATATGAAATTCTTTTTATTTTGGTTTACAGAGGTCCTAAATGATAGTTTAAAAAAATTTATTTCCTTTTTTTTTTAAAGCTTAGATGTTAACACACAAAAATTCCTTTGTAAACTTTTTTTTTTTTTTAGAATTTTTTTGTTGCAAAAGCTTAATCAATACCAATGAAAAATAATATTGTATCTATGAAATATGTTATTTAGCTATGTCCAGTTGAGATTTGCCATACCATGTGAATAAGATTTATGTGGTTAAATTGATTTACCTTTTGCTCATATATCTATACTTTAATGTAATCATTTTATAAATATCGCTGCATATTTTTATTTTATTTTTCAACTAAAAATTAAGATAACAGTATTTAATTTAGCCTATTGAATAACTATATTGCAATCAATTTTTTTATGGTAAACTTTATCCTCCAATATTTGTTCCAACAAGGAAAGAGTGAAACATGTTGAAGTGGATATTTCCATTAACAGAAATATTTTTTAAAGCTGGAACTGCTTAATTATTAAATTTGTAACATTGTTGTTTTTTTTTACTGAAATGCATGGCTTTAAAGTTTAAAAGCTACCGTTAAATTTGCCTCCTTTGTTAAAAAAAATCTACCCTATTCTTTTATAGATTTATAATTTTTTGAAATAATTTATTTGTATGCTTATAAAGTAATTATGAAGTATCTTATGCTTAGAACCTTTTTGTTTTCATTTTAGTTTTGTTTGTTACTAAATAATTTTGGTAGATAAGATTACTATAAAATTAAAGCTTAATTACTGTACATAAAGAACACATCGAGTAACTCTTACTGAAAGGGCAAGATACTTCTCAGCAGCTTAAATTTATTTAGGACATTTTTTTTATTCATCTATGATTATTTTTAAAAGATTTTATTTTTTGTTTTGATTGGTATTTTGATGTACATGTAAGTTGAAAACTTCCTTTTGTTCAGTTCTGAAAAAGAAAAAAGCTTTAAAGGCTTAGAAGTGGAATTAAAATACATTAAGAAATGTGTTACTTAATCTACTATGATGTAAAATCTATAAAAAGATTTGACTAAATTTGATAATGGATATTTCATTTATAAACCCTTTTTGTATTTCTAAATGAATGTAACTATTTGCTGGCAACATTAGCCAATTTGTTAATTGGATAACCATTTATTTTTATACATTGGTATGACCAATGAACATACCGGAATTTTTTTAATTCACAATTTGAAAAAGAAAGTTCTAATCTTTGCATTTGTAAAACAAGCAGTTGTTTAATTCTTAGAGTTGGACTTTCTACATCAAGACTTTTATGAATTTGAAGTGTACATTTTTACAATTTGTGTGTTTAAAATCAAATTTTTAAAATAAATTGTATTTAGTAGTTTGCCATTAATTGACTGAAAATTAAAAGTAGCGATGATACAAGCTTTACATTCGGTTTTTGTTTTGTTTTTATAAACTGATACCATTTTATCTATCCAAGATTAATGAAACAAATATTAAAAACCTTTATAATAATACACTGAAAATAGAACAAACTGGCTTCATTAAATAACAGCCTTGTTCGGTAAAATATGTAAGAGGTCTCATTCTTTTAGTGACCTAAGTTTTTAGAAAAGAAAGCTAGTTTGTTTTAGTTGCTTATTTTCCGTGCTTTTAAAAGCTTATTATTGAGGTTTTTTAATATTTCATTTTCTACTTTTTAGTCATTTGTTCTATATGAAGTTGACACCACATACCACTAAAAATGTTTCCTTTAGATTGTTATCTCTACCTCTGAAAGATGATTATCTGGTCTAGGGTGTGAAAGCAACCTTCTTAAACTTAATTCTGTTATCTCCCCTAAGTTCTGAAATCGGTTTATTAATTTTTAAAGACTTATATAACATAATTAACTTAAAAAATAGTCTTGTATTGTAATCAATGATGAATGTATCAGGAAAATTGTTTTACAAAATTTTGCCACAATCCAAAATTGACAGTGTGAACTAAATAAAAGCATCTAAAATGACTAGACAAACTGTAAACTAGAGATGTATGTTAAAAGTGTTGTTTTATCAAGTATAATATTGTTTTAAAAATATTTTTCTTCAGTGAACTAATTAATGAATTTTATTGAACATAATAGACTAATGCATTAGGGAACAATGCTCCATAGTGTGTGTAGTATTGTTTAAAGTATTAAATGGTCAATTCAAATTCAATTAAAAAAGAGTAATTAGATTCACTTGGTGCTTGATATGGAACTTTCATTAAAGATAAGCATCTTTTCCTCTACCAACGTAGGAATTTAGCAAACTGTAACAATTTACAGATTTTTCACTCTGACCTAGTTATCTCTATTGTGTTATTTATATGCAATTCATTTTAATTTCTTATGTTGTTCGTTGTTTTATTTTATCTTAAATTGGCTCTGGTCTTAAAGTATAAAACTCATGTAGCTGACAGACAGTTTGAATTACTTACCTTTAGGAAGTATCAGTATTCTGAACACCAGAGGCGTAGCGACCCTTCCCGGCGCCCGGGGACAAACTTTCGATTTGCACCTCCCGCCCCTCAGACTTTTGATTTCCACCCCCTTCAAACCATCGATTACTTTTTCCAACCCATTTTGGCGCCCCCTAAGGTCGGCGCCCGGGGACATATGTCCCCCCCCCCCCCCCCACTCCCATCGCTACGCCTCTGCTCAACACTATAACGTGACGTGAACTTGGAATAACCTTTAACGTGAACTTGAGGCCGACACCAATGATTCACCTGGTGACGTGAACTTGAGGCCGACACCAATGATTCACCTGGTGATGTGAACTAAAACTTGAGGCCGACACCAATGATTCACCTGGTGACGTGAACTTGAGGCCGACACCAATGATTCACCTGGTGACGTGAACTTGAGGCCGACACCAATGATTCACCTGGTGATGTGAACTAAAACTTGAGGCCGACACCAATGATTCACCTGGTGACGTGAACTTGAGGCCGACACCAATGATTCACCTGGTGACGTGAACTTGAGGCCGACACCAATGATTCACCTGGTGATGTGAACTAAAACTTGAGGCCGACACCAATGATTCACCTGGTGACGTGAACTAAAACTTGAGGCCGACACCAATGATTTACCATGGTGATGTGAACTTGAGGCCGACACCAATGATTCACCTGGTGACGTGAACTTGAGGCCGACACCAATGATTCACCTGGTGACGTGAACTTGAGGCCGACACCAATGATTCACCTGGTGATGTGAACTTGAGGCCGACACCAATGATTCACCTGGTGACGTGAACTTGAGGCCGACACCAATGTTTCACCTGGTGATGTGAACTTGAGGCCGACACCAATGATTCACCTGGTGACGTGAGCTAAAACTTGAGGCCGACACCAATGATTTACCTGGTGACGTGAACTTGAGGCCGACACCAATGATTCACCTGGTGACGTGAACTTAAGGCCGACACCAATGATTCACCTGGTGATGTGAACTAAAACTTGAGGCCGACACCAATGATTCACCTGGTGACGTGAACTTGAGGCCGACACCAATGATTCACCTGGTGATGTGAACTAAAACTTGAGGCCGACACCAATGATTCACCTGGTGACGTGAACTTAAGGCCGACACCAATGATTCACCTGGTGACGTGAACTAAAACTTGAGGCCGACACCAATGATTCACCTGGTGACGTGAGCTAAAACTTGAGGCCGACACCAATGATTCACCTGGTGACGTGAACTTGAGGCCGACACCAATGATTCACCTGGTGACGTGAACTAAAACTTGAGGCCGACACCAATGATTCACCTGGTGACGTGAACTAAAACTTGAGGCCGACACCAATGATTCACCTGGTGACGTGAACTTGAGGCCGACACCAATGATTCACCTGGTGACGTGAACTAAAACTTGAGGCCGACACCAATGATTCACCTGGTGACGTGAACTTGAGGCCGACACCAATGATTCACCTGGTGATGTGAACTTAAACTTGAGGCCGACACCAATGATTCACCTGGTGATGTGAACTTGAGGCCGACACCAATGATTCACCTGGTGATGTGAACTTGAGGCCGACACCAATGATTCACCTGGTGATGTGAACTAAAACTTGAGGCCGACACCAATGATTCACCTGGTGACGTGAACTAAAACTTGAGGCCGACACCAATGATTCACCTGGTGACGTGAACTAAAACTTGAGGCCGACACCAATGATTCACCTGGTGACGTGAACTAAAACTTGAGATCGACACCAGTAAGAGCCCAATTACCCCTTCTTTTAAAACTGAGAGCCCAATTACACCTACTTTTGAAACAGTAGGAGCCCAATTATACCTACTTTTAAAACTGTAAGAGCCCAATTACTATAATTTTAAAACTGTAGGAGCCCAATTACCTCTACTTTTAAAATTGTAAGAGCCCAATTACCCCTACTTATAAAACTGTAAGAGCCCAATTACACCTCATTTCAAAACTGTAAGAGCCCAATTTACCTCTAATTTTAAAACTGTAAGAGCCCAATTACACCTCATTTCAAAACTGTAAGAGCCCAATTACCTCTAATTTTTAAACTGTAAGAGCTCAATTACCCCTCATTTTAAAACTGTAGGAGCCCAATTACCCCTACTTTTAGAACTGTAAGAGCTCAATTACCCCTACTTTTAGAACTGTAAGAGCCCAATTACACCTACTTTTAAAACTGTAGGAGCCCAATTACCTCTACTTTTAGAACTGTAAGAGACTAATTACCCCTACTTTTAAAACTGTATAAGCTCAATTACCCCTACTTTTAGAACTGTAAGAGCTCAATTACCCCTACTTTTAGAACTGTAAGAGCCCAATTACACCTACTTTTAAAACTGTAGGAGCCCAAATTACCTCTAATTTTAAAACTGTAAGAGCCCAATTACCCCTACTTTTAAAACTGTAAGAGCCCAATTACCTCTACTTTTAAAACTGTAAGAGCCCAATTACCCCTACTCTTAAAACTGTAAGAGCCCAATTACCCCTACTTTTAAAACTGTAAGAGCTCAATTTACCTCTAATTTTAAAGCTGTAAGAGCTCAATTACCCCTCATTTCAAAACTGTAAGAGCCCAATTACCCCTACTTTTAAAACTGTAAGAGCTTACCACTGACCCCCCCCCCCCCCCACCCCCCTTATAAGTAGTAGTCGATTTCTTCGTTGCCCACATTTAATTCCGTTCTAGCTTAACGGCTGAAAAAGGGGTCCACTGATAATTTTTGCATATAAAAGGGCCTGAAAATCATAACTACTTTAAGGCCTTTTATATGCCCCTCCCCAGATCCGGTTATAGAATAGGCCTACATTAAACACAAGTAACAAAGAACAGAATAACGTATAAATATATTAAAAATTACAAGTAAGCAAAAGTTTGTGAGCTTTTGATAGGCCTTTAAATATAATATCCCACATTTTTTACTGTAATTTATATTTTTAACTCTAAAATTTCGCTGCAATTGAGCAATAGATAGGTAGAACTAGTATATAAGTAATTTCCCTATAGCCTGATAGCCAGGCTACCTCCGTTATTGTTAATGAGTCAATTGAAACAGGAAAACCACTTCCGTGCCTTTTACCGCTGCTGGATATTATAGGTTTCTTGCCTGGGAATCCCCCTCGCCCGATCCTTAGGTCAGATTGCCTGCGACTGGTTGCTATAAATAATGATGACGTGGGACAATAGTTCAAACGAACGGGCTAAACCATTTCGGCATGTGAAAGCTACCGGTAAAAGGTCTTATATAGAAATGACGTAATTTAACAAGTAAAGGCATAAATAACATTTGAAATGCTGACCACATAATATATCTTTTATTAACTTATAGAGTAGAGGCCTATCGGTCGTATAAAATATGTTCGCATATAACACTTTATCTGTATTATATATAGGCCTATATATATATATATATATATATATATATATATATATATATATATATATATATATATATATACATATATAGGCCTATATATATGTATGCAAATATATATATATATATATATATATATATATATATATATATATATATATATATATATATATATATATATATATATATATATATATATATATTTATATATATATATATATATATATATATATATATATATATATATATATATATATATATATATATACATACATATTATGTCTATACATATTTAGGCTACCAGTAAAACATCTATTGCGAAAATGCATTTTGTATGTTAGGGGAAATGTTTCACATTTTAGTTTCAAACTATGAAATTGATTAAAAAAAACAAAAAAAAAACTGCTGTTTGTATTCCGAAGTGTTTTAGATTGGTAATTAATACATTGTTTCTTATTATTGTTATGTAATTTAAAATTACTGTCCGGTGTTTTTTTTTAATCTTAATATTGTTGTGTATGTATCTTGTTATTAATGTTGAATAACGTTTTTGCTGAAAATTTTGATATAAATACAATGTCAAACGCTTATATCTGAGTACATTTACCGTGTTGTTTATTATTGCATATTTTTATTTACAACTTTTCCCCTCTTTCTACTAAGGCCAAGGTGATCCGGTGCGAGGGAACTAGTGCCTTTTGCATATTCATACATTTTACCTATTGGATTTTATCCAATCAGAATTCTGCGAGCACCAGTATAGAAACCTCGTTGGTTAAATCTATCTTTTCTGGGCCTTGCGCGCTCGTTTTTATTTTTTTACTTCGTAGCGTCACCGGCGTTTGTAACCTACTTACAATTACTACGACAGCTAACGGTTCGTACAGCTGTGGCTTTGCCATCGTCTTTTCAAATCGGCGCTTTGACCGCGCTCATTATGAAGTCCGATGGATTATCATGAAGGAAGAAAATGGAGAAAGGAAATGGAGAACTACAGCCTGTGAGTAGCACCTTTTTTGTTATTGTATCAAATCATTTAAGACACGAGAGAAGTTTTCTAATCCACAAAATGTTGTCAACATTTCCCCCTGATAATTTGGTCAAGGACTCGTATTTCTCTCTAAACTGAAGAAGAATACAATTGTAAGGCTACGCTAGTACACTCATAAACAAACCAAATTTTAAATTTTGCGCGTTCGCGGCATGACCTAATAAGATAAAAACGGCGCTGAGTGTGGTTATGTGACTCAGGACAACACTTTGATTGCATTTATTGCTAACAGTAACAACCAGCAGGTCTTATTTATTTGGTATTTTGCAATACAGCCGTCTCAGCTGTTTTGACTAGGACCCTCCAACCTGTGTGTTAGTAGTAGCGTAACGTCTCCCTCGCCCCTTTCCGTGCCCTCAAGTTGAAATCACCTCTCGGCTAACCTGTTATTGTTATCGCTCGACTGCCAAACACGGCGAGGGCCTCACTCGCCTTTCTCGTCGCCTGTACTTTCCTAAACACATTACAGTTACGGAGTAACAGTTTGTGATTTTAGTATTTTTCCCAAGCCTTAGATTTTTATTGATAAGGAATGCACCATTTTAAAAATGATGCTTTTGGCGCCTTGAATTAAATGGGGTCATCCCGATGACGCAACAACTCTTGTCATCAATAAAGTAGCCTAAAAGAACACACGAGTAAGAACTAGAATATTGTTACTCTAAAGATTAGTATATTTGAAGTGTTTTTAGCTGACTAAGTTAGCATTCCGTTTATTTAATTATAACTACATCGTCTTTTGCGTCAGTTTTGAAACTTGTTCAGTATAATATATTGTACTGAAATATGTAATAATTTTTTATAAACTAGATCCATAACTATATTCTATAGGCTTGTTGTACGTTATAATTTGTGCAAGCCTACTAGCCTACACCTACATTATTTGTTTACTTAAAATAAGTATGCACAAATATTCTATAAGTATGGTCAGTCCCATGTCGATCAACCAATATGGACCAACTAGCCTAACATATATATCACCCAAACTTTAACCCTACACTTTACCCACAGTGTTTCTTCCAGACTTTTTTCTCCGGGGGGGGGGGGGGGGGCGGACACTGTTAAAAGTATATATTTTCTATATAAATTTCGTGCGGGGGGGGGGGGGGGGGTCAAGCCCCCCCCCCCCCCCCCCCCCAAGAGATGCCTGGAAGAAACTGTTTACCCACGATATTGGACCAACTAGCCTAAAATATAATCTAAACTTAAACTTTAACTTTACACCTAACACAATAGGCTAATAAATTAGTCAATGCTCATTTGTTACTTAATTCTTGTTAGTGTTATTATTATCCTCTCGCGTTATCATTATTATTCGTACTGTATTGCCATTAAAAAAAACTAGTCCAATTTTTTTTAAAATTATGATCTGGTCAGCTTTCTAGTAAAATAGTTTTACTGTAATCTTAGACGACGGTATGGTAGTGTAGTATGCTTAAAACGCAAGTCCACTAACCTGAAAGTCTCGAGAGCTGATTCCGGGCTCAAGTCAGTAGAATGTCACTGAGACCACCCAGTAGAATGTCCCTGAGACCACCCAGTAGAATGTCCCTGAGACCA